>NC_048308.1:16303563-16334290 GCF_013100865.1 Trachemys scripta elegans | reverse complement strand
CCACTTGTGAAGTAACTCCCTGCTCTCCATGTGTCAGTATATAATGCCTGCATCTGTAGCTTTCACTCTATGCATCCGAAGAAGTGAGGTTTTTACTCACGAAAGCTTATGCCCAAATAAATCTGTTAGTCTTTAAGGTGCCACCAGACTCTTTGTTGTTTTTGGAGTAAAAAGTAGAATCAGCATTCATAGTTATTGGCTACACTTGTGTTCTACACTAAGGTTTACAAAAATTAAAATCACTAGTAATCTGAACATTATATAGAGTCCAATGCAATTCTTTTTATTAATGCTGTAGCAGGCTGGCAGTGTTTGGCTAACAGGGCATGGCATTTCAAGTAGTGTTGATTCTGCCAGTAAAGGGTTAAGTGGGTTATGGTGATTTACTGGGAAGGTGACTGGTTATTGCTCTTGGACATAAGAAACCTAGAAGTGGCTTTCTGGAGAGAGATGATCCAAAAGGACCAAACAGTCCTGAGCAGAAAAACCCTACAAGAAGCCAAACCTGGGAAGAAGATTTTTTTAATCTCTTCCATTTTTTAATTGCCATTTTCTCTGTTTTATTATTGTTTTCTTTGTTAATAAAGTCAAGCTGTAGGAAAGGGGTGAATTTGGACTACTATATCGATTGTATTTGTAGAAAAGATTGAGAACAGGGCACAAAACCTTGCTCACAAACCCTTTGGCACAGGCAACCTATGTTACTAAATATTAAATACTAATTAAAATGAGAAATGGTAGAAATGCATCACTCATCAACCAACTGGCATGAGTTCAATGTGCAGTTCATCTAGCTGAACCACCATCTGTGAGCAGACCAATGCTATCATGCAAGCTGTTCCCTATCTACATATTCCCTTTTAGATCAGCAAGATAATTCTACATTTGTTTAACATACACAATACTTATTTAAAGACAATTCAAAGTTGCAAGCAATAGTGTGTGTTAACCAATGTCAGGCCAAGAAAAAAATGACTAGATAAATGCTAAATGTTTTCAGTATGTTATAGGCCTAACTTTACCCATACACAGATATGCTGCAATTATAACACGATGAACAATAATATTCAGTAAATCCTTGCATGGAAGGTCAGTTTGTTTGGTCTTCTCCTTTTCCCTTCAGGGTAACAAAATATTCTGGATGCTTTGGAAACATGTAGTTTGCTTTTCCTGTTCACTCCTCAAAAATTGGTTTGGCTCTCCAAGTGTCTTTACAGTCAAATACACACAGTTCATTGCTAGTGTTACTACTAGGGCTAAACAGAATAGTAAGTACAACATTCATATTTATTTGAACAAGGATGCACTTATTGCCCAGTGATGCTCATTTCCTTAAGAGAAGAAGTCACAGGGATCTCACCTGAGGTTTCCCCTGGATAGAAAATCAGATCTTGAAAAGAAACTTGTATATATGGTCTGTCAAAAATAATTAGAAGAATGTAGATATACATGGACACAGAGTTATAGCTTAGAAGTACTTGATGGGTTTCATTATTTTATTATCATAGTGCCTAGTTATAACATAATTGTGGTCTTACATAGGACTAATCATACCACAATTCTGGCCACTGCTATGTGAAGGCAAAAGGACAAACTGCTCTGTCTGCAGTAAATTATGCACCTTAGTTTGACATTCTGTTTTTTTATTGTAATATTACAAAGAAAGCAGTTATTTGCAATAAAATTTTTGTTGTTGTACAATCCTCAAAAAGAAAACCATTACAGTACAAACAGTATCAGCAACTTAGACGTATCACAACCCCAATACTTTGCAATGTTAGAAACATCAGTGCTAGTAAAGCTTACCTCTCGGAGTGTTGGCTTGCCTTTGAAAAAGTCTGTATTTTTGCTGCTTTTCGGTGGGTTAAATTTTAGATTTAGAAAAGCACATCCATTAGCAATAGCCTCTAGGGGAGCAGGCCCTTCATATGGAAATCCAAGTCCAACAAACAACTGCAAAATAGAAAAGATACATCATCTAGCATCCATTAATTTTGTTTCCCTTTAGAAGGCACTAAAAACTCCGTGTTAAGCTAAAATAAACAATGAGAAAGATTTTAAATGTACAAGCCTTCAAAATATGTCCCCATAACAGTTTGAAAGGAATTGGGTAACATTCCTCACAGAACTTTTAAATAAAGTTTCATGCTAAATGTTGCTAAGGATTTGGCTGTTCTCCCTCCCTCTCTGCAAAACTAAGAGAGTAATGGAATGTCCTGGAAAACACGTCTAACAATAATCTCCCTGTAAGGGGCTGGAGAGAAAACTATGGCAATCCACTCTAAATTAAACAGAAGGTTTTTCATGAAACTGATGGAACAACAGTCCCTTTCAGTTATGTTTTGGGGAAAAAAGACATTTGGTGGTTTGATTACAGTTCAAACAAAACTGCTAGAGCTCTCTGGTAGACCAGTAGGTACAGGTTTTACAACAGTTACATCACTGACTAGCTATGCCACTTTATTTTTTCCCCCGACTAACTTAGTAGTTTTGCCAATATAAACATACTCAGGCCAAATTGAACAAGCCTTCTGATAAAAAACAGTAGATGGCAGCAAACTTCAGTTAAAGATACACTACTCAGCAACAGCACTGCAGTGACAAGCCAACAATTCAATTCCTCCATTCTAAACTGAAGGGGGAAAGGCATCAGTGCTTACTCTTACTGCCAGCATACAGTACGTTATAATAAAGACAGTTATTGGGCAACAGAAAATCCAACTGAAAAACATTTAACATTTTGTCACAAAGAAGTCACATCCTTGTGCAACAGCTATTTAGAAGCACTCTCTTTCCCCACCCTGACACCTGAGAAAACTGAATTAAATAACGTCTCTTTTTATTTTCTTTAATTTAAAATTAGCATACAATGTTGGTTTAAAAGCTCTGAGCTATGATAGCTACAGCTGCCACAAATCTCTAAACACTACCATTGAATAGATCCACGCATACGCTAGTTTCAACTACTGCCTACTAGATCTAAGGCTCATGGCTATTAGAATTATGCATTCAAGACATGACATCTCTCTTTAGCAAACTCAGATACTCCCCATTAAAATTTTTACTTCAAGGGAAAATGAACTCTTGAATTAAAAAAATTCTAAGTGACTATAGTCAGAAGCCTATTTCAGGCTACATATAAAAACAGTTTAATGTAATTTGAAGCATAAATTTGTAATATCAGCCCTGTTGTAGATAGGCATTGCTGCATTAGGTCTTTAATCTGTTCTAGCCTCTGGCATTAGCAGTTTAACATTATGAGCTGACTGGCTCTAAAAAAGAAATCCATAGAACAGCTTGAAACGTTAACGTCCCTCCCCAACTTTGAGAACACTGAATCTCTGTGCAATCATAGAATCACAGGGTTATAAAGGACTGCAAGGGTCATCTAGTCTAACCCCCCTGCCAAGATGCAGGATTTGTCACGTATAAACCATCCAAGGCAGATGGCTATCCAGCCTCCTTTTGAAAACCTCCAGTGAAGAAGCTTCCACAACCTCCTGAAGCAGTGTCTTCCATTTTCCTGCTGTTTTTACAGTTAGGAAGTTTTTCCTGAGATTTAATCTAAATCTGCTATGCTGTAATTTGAACCCATTGCCTCTTGTCATGGCCTCTGTGGAGATGGACAAGTGAAAGATGGGAGGCTCAGAAACAGATATTTCCTTCTGTGAAACCTTTGCTTTTTCTGATGTGGCTATGTCCTCTCAGAGGGAAGGAATTGGATGGGGCGGGATCTCTGGGCTGTCTGAGACTTGCAGAATTTTCTCTTGTATGTAGGAGCATAGATACCAAGAGAACACACAGTCGCTCTAAAATCCTTCAGTGTTCACGGAGACTCGCCCATACTATCTGCAAACAACTTAGGTCCATCAAAAGGAAGGCCCTCAACTGTACTCTGAACATCCTTTGGGAAACTGCAGAGCCAGAGCCAAGAGGCTCTTCTCATCACCACCGCTGTAGCGATCCAACTGGTGGTAGTATCAGCGACATCGATGGAGGCTTGCAGGGTTGTCCTGGCAAATAGTTGGCCCTCCTCAACAATTGCCTGGAACTGCTCTCTGTGTTCCGCTGGCAGACGGTTGATGAACGAGGTTAACTTGTTATAATTGACATGATTGTATTTTGCGAAAGCCCAATAATTGACAATTTTAAACTGTAGGGAGGCTGAGGAGTAAGACTTTCTCACTAGTAGGTCCAGGCATTTGTGGTCTTTGTCCTGAGTCCTGGATTTAGCGTGGTGCTGCCTACCACTTTCATTCACCGCATCCACTACCAAGGAGTCAGGTGAGGGATGGAAAATAAAAACTCCAAATCCTTTGCTGGAACATAATACTTCTTGTCCACAATTCTCCCCATAGGCAGAATAGAATCTGGGGTGTGCCAGATGATCTTTGCTGGATCTAGAAGAGCCCCATTGACAGGTAAAGCTATGTGGACCAATAAGGGTGAGTGAAGGATGTCAAGCAGCTTATGATGAGACTCTCTAACCTCCTTGAGGGGAATCTGCAAGGAGTCTCTGTCCCTTTTGACCAGGTCCTAGAAGGATTTAAAATCAACCACCAGGGATCAGGAGATGAACAGGAGATGTTGGCCACAGGGTGGAGATTTCTTCAGTGGTTCTAAGATTGCTCAAAGAATTTCTCTGGAGGATCAAATCTACTAGAGGAAATAGGTGATGCCGGTTGTTCCTCTCTATGATGGGTACTAGATGCTCTGGGGAGGGCAGGGAGCATGTGGCTCTGTGGGCTGCCCCTCTCTGCAGGCACTGCCCCTGCAGTTCTCCCAACCAATGGTGCTTGCAGGCAGAAGCAGCATGCAGAGGGAGACCCCTATCCCCACACCTCTGGTACCATGCTGGCCGCTTCCCGGAGCGGCATGGGGCCTGGGTAGACAGGAAGTCTGCTTTAGCGGCAGCCACACTGCACCGCCGGAGATCGCAATCGACTGGGAGATCCTCTAGGATTGACCGGTTGGTGACCATTGTATTAGCCCATTACTGTAAATACCATAATAATTTAGAAAAACTCAGGCATGCAGACTTTGCAAATAACGGCAAAAATGAAATCAAAAATAGATTTTTACTTTGTTAATACAGTTAATGTTTTCTATTTATTGAGCTAGATGAAGATGAATATTTAAGAATGTATTTGGTATTTACCAGATCACCCTCCAAATGTTACAGTTCCAAAGCTTTGTGTCTTTCTCTCTCATTAATATCCTTTGCTTACCTAGAAAGTTTAATCTATTCTCTGGCACTGATAGGTTTATCACCATTTGTATGTGCATCAATACTGAACTATTTTAGAATACATTCTATTCTGAACTGCAGAAAGAGAGATGGCCCAGAGCTGAGAGGCACACAACAATGGAGTGTTACTCAGATACATTTTTCTCACACACATGAAAAGCTCACTGGATAAGCACAGTCCTCTTGTAAATGAGAGAAACACCTTTAGAATAGGTTCCCTCCACTGTGAAATTCATGGAACCAAAAATATAGCACTGTGCTCCCAATAAGCTTCTTTTAACTATACTGCTGTGTAAACCACAGCATGAGAAAGTTAATAAGTCTGCTTGCTTAACATTCCTACACAATAGCTGAACAGGATTTCTGTTTTAGAGATGGTTACACTCTGCAGCCAAATGTTAACAAGACACTTCTTACGTTATTACAGCTGTCTGGAAACTGGAATTTCTATTCTGCAGGAAATTTCTCATTTCTAAAAAAAAAATTAGTTCGGAATCAGATGAAAAGTTGGAGTCATGAAATTTTTCACATTGAGGGTGGAGTGGACGTGAGAGATGCATGATGAACATTTTCAAAGAATTCTGTTTGGAAGAACAAAAATTGAATTAAAAAAAAAATTCCAATCTGAACTCCCCAACTGCCTTCCTGGCAGCCAGGGGAGTCTAGGAGCCTGGGTTAGGCAGGAAAGCTTTGACAGAATCCCCCTGTTCCCAGTGGAACATTTTCATTCCGTCCAATCAGCATTTTCCAACGGGAAACTGTTCAGTCAGAAAATGTGAGGTCTAGCTGTTATGCACTACATCAACCACACACTTAAGCTAGCCATTTTATAAGTTCTCCCTATTTGAAAAATGCCTCTTTTGAAAGGCATTTTCAAATTCTGATCTATAAACTGCACAATACAGTGGCAGCTTCAAGCTTAGTTGCTAACTAATAACTATTTCAGATGTTTCAACCATATATCTGGGGCTTGCAAAGCAGTGATCGAAAATCACAATTTAGTGGCCAGCAAGTTAAAGAAGTATGGACTGGATGAATGGATTATAAGGTGGATAGAAAGTTGGCTAGATTGTCAGGCTCAACGGGTAGTGATCAATGGCTTGATGTCTAATTGGCAGCCGGTATCAATCGGAGTGCCCCAGGGGTCGGTCCTGGGGTTGGTTTTGTTCAACATCTTTACTAATGATCTGGATGATGGGATGAATTGCACCCTCAGCAAGTTCGCAGATGACACTAAATTGGGGGGAGAGGTAGATACACTGGAGGGTAGGGATAGGGTCCAGAGTGACCTAGACAAATTGGAGGATTGGGCCAAAAGAAATCTGATAAGGTTCAACAAGGACACGTGCAGAGTCCTGCACTTAGGAAGGAAGAATCCCATGCACCACTACAGGCTGGGGATCGACTGGCTAAGCAGCAGTTCTGCAGAAAAGGACCTGGGGATTACAGTGGATGAGAAGCTGGATATGAGTCAGCAGTGTGCCCTCATTGCCAAGAAGGCCAATGGCATATTGGGCTGTATTACTAGGAGCATTGCCAGCAGATCGAGGGAAGTGATTATTCCCCTCTATTCAGCACTGGTGAGGCCACACTTGGAGTATTGCATCCAGTTTTGGGCCCCCCACTACAGAAAGGAGAAGACAAATTGGAGAGGCCAGTGGAGGGCAACGAAAATGATCGGAGTCTGGGCCACATGACTTACGAGGAGAGGCTGAGGGAAGTGCGGTTATTTAGTCTGCAGAAAAGAAGAGTGAGTGGGGATTTGATAGCAGCCTTCAACTACCTAAAGGAGGGTTCCAAAGAGGATAGAGCTCAGCTGTTCTCAGTGGTGGTAGATGACAGAACAAGAAGCAATGGTCTCAAGTTGCAGTGAAGGAGGTCTAGATTGGATATTAGGAAGAACTATTTCATTAGGAGGTTGGTGAAGCACTGGAATGGGTTACCTAGGGAGGTGGTGGAATCTCCATCCTTAGAGGTTTTAAGGACCAGCTTGACAGAGCCTTGGCTGGGATGATTTAGTTGGTGTTGGTCCTGCTTTGAGCAGGGGGTTGGACTAGATGACCTTCTGAGGTCTCTACCAGCCCTAATATTTGATGATTCTATGGTTCTTGGAACATGTTGCAGAAATTGGATCTAGTTTGAGATGGAAAATTTTTTGAGGGTGCTCCATACTGACAGATTTGTGGGCATCTGTATTTTGTGATGGACTTAATTATAATTTGTACTGATCTCTGACTTTTCAAGGACAGAATCCTTGTTTGAGGCTTTGCACTAACTGGGAAGTACAATACTGGAGTTCACAGCAATGAAAGAATGTGGTTGGCCCTTTATGTCTGAAAACTTATGCTTAAAAATGGAACTTTTGAAGGTGAAAGTGTCTCTGAAGGTTTATTATTATTATTTTAGAGGCAAAGCTGAAAAAAATAGCAGGTTTATGCTTGAAGCTGCAATTGAACATATAGATGCCAGCTTCACCATTGGCTATAGCAGTCATCAATCAAGTGCTTTTGGTGTCCTGACTATACACTATGATCTAGTGAACGGAGAAACATAACTGAACCATTAACAATTTGCTAGACCATTTTATGCAGGTATTGCACAAGGAGGGAGGAGGAGGAGTGGCTTCTTCCTGTGCCTACACTTAAATAGGATTCGAGACACAACGAGGGAATGTGCACATGCATGTTATAAGATTTGTTAAATTACCAGATCATGTCTTTCAGGATATATTGCTTTTGGGGGAAATACTGTTCTCACTGTCCTTTAGCAATGCAATGTTAGAATGTGCGGTTTCCATGATTAACTTGATACAAACAAGCCAACCCACCAAGATGCAACAAACCAGCTGATGCAGATACAAGTGAATAGTCAAAGTGAAGGTGTTTTATAATCATGTCAAGCTATTTTCTCCTGCCCTGCAGGAAAGCCATGAACAAAATATTCAAATGCACAGTCACAGTGAACACTAACAGCAAATACTAGTGGAGGACTAATTTAGTATTGTGATCAGATCACATATAGACTTCAAGTCAGGTGACCAGTCACTGTATTACTGATGATATACTAATCATAGATTTTTTTTATTCAAATCTGACTACTTTATAAATCTCATTCCCGCTCTCAATCTAAGAGATTTTTTTTTATTAAAGCAAGTGTAAAGCTAAATATATCAGAGTGACTAAATGTTAGACATACTAAAAAAATAAGAGAAATGACAACCCACGGCATACTAGCCCACAAAAGAATCAACAAGCGATCTCATTTGGTCATGACATCAGCAAGACATTTCATTTTGATTGACTTGAGAATGAGACAAGACCCTAAACATTGGAACAAGATCTGATGTCTTAGCTACCTGTCATCTTTTTTATTTTTTTTTTATTTTTTCTGTGTTAGCCTGGCTATGTACAAGCAAGCAAATCCTTTGTTTAAGAGAGCTTTGATAATTAATTATCAAATAAACATTATGGAAAAATATTTGAAAAATGTCACTAATATGAATTTAAAGATCTAATTTAAAGAAGCAAAGATTATATTTGAAGAGAGTATTTAAAAGCAGATGTAACAGGCTAGCATTTCAATAGCGGTCTCAAGAACCTACAGCTGCTAAACACCATCATTTGAGAAATATAGCAAACTCTCAAAACTACAGTGTCAGGGAAGAATCAAAGCATAGCAATAATGTGGAAACCCTTTCAAACTCTCACAAACCCTTGTAGATTTTTGCAAGCTGCATTGCAGGGATCCAACATTTTTAAAGACTTCAATACTTTGGCACAATGATAGTGACATTTTATATTACTTCTTTTATCCAGACAGATCTCATGAGCACTTTACAAACGATAGTGCCTTCCATTTAATTCAGTCACTAATCAATCTGATCAATGTAATTTGGATCAAAATATCAGAAGTCAAATCATATAAAAACAAAACCCAACTCCCACCTTTTATTTTGACAGTACTAGGCTATCATTATTGGATGATTCAATAATAGCTATGTAAAATTGCTTAATAATGAAAACTAGGATTTTTAGTGTAATACAAGTAAAAAGGAGCCCCAGGAAGACTCATGTTACTGAAGAATGATTAGAGGTAAAAACTTAGTTATAAGAAGTTATAAACAGTATCATGTGTTACGCAAATAGTGATAAGCATCCTGGAAGTTAAATAAGCAGCTGAACGTGATTTCTGTTTTAACCAGTAAAGAGAACAAATTTAACTGGAGAGATTTATGCTCAGGTTATTATTAAAATGTCAATATTTACCCACAGTGGAATCCATGATTAACCCAATAATTTCAAATTCTAAATGCAGGAGAAAGCTGTGGTGATCTCAGGTACATCTGTGTGTCAAATATAAGTACATGCTGACTTTTTAAATGGTAACATTGTGTGTGTATGCAGAAAGTACACATACATAGTGGTTGTCTTTAAAAAAAAAAAAGTCAGTTTTCCCATAGCCACTGCACAGAAATGCAAGGCTACCGCTGTTTTCCCCTATACATTGAATAGGAGATCTCTGTGATAAACTGCATAGCATGACTGAAAGGAGCTTACTTTTTAATGGCTTCTGTTGTAACAATTCACAGCAACAAATCAACAATGGGAAAAAAAGTGGAAAGGCTCCATAGGGGTAAAAAGTGAGGTGGCAAAGTTTGCAGATGATACTAAACTGCTCAAGATAGTTAAGGCCAAAGCAGACTGTGAAGAACTTCAAAAAGATCTCACAAAACTAAGTGATTGGGCAACAAAATGGCAAATGAAATTTAATGTGGATAAATGTAAAGTAATGCACATTGGAAAAAATAACCCCAACTATACATACAATATGATGGGGGCTAATTTAGGTACAACGAATCAGGAAAAAGATCTTGGAGTCATTGTGGATAGTTCTCTGAAGATGTCCACGCAGTGTGCAGAAGTGGTCAAAAAAGCAAACAGGATGTTAGGAATCATTAAAAAGGGGATAGAGAATAAGACAGAGAATATATTATTGCCCTTATATAAATCGATAGTACGCCCACATCTTGAATACTGCATACAGATGTGGTCTCCTCATCTCAAAAAAGATATACTGGCACTAGAAAAGGTTCAGAGAAGGGCAACTAAAATGATTAGGGGTTTGGAACGGGTCCCATATGAGGAGACATTAGAGGCTAGAACTTCTCAGCTTGGAAAAGAGGAGACTAAGTAGGGATATGATAGAGGTATATAAAATCATGAGTGATGTGGAGAAACTAGATAAGGAAAAGTTATTTACTTATTCCCATAATACAAGAACTAGGGGTCACCAAATGAAATGAATAGGCAGCAGGTTTAAAACAAATAAAAGGAAGTTCTTCTTCACACAGCGCACAATCAACTTGTGGAACTCTTTACCTGAGGAGGTTGTGAAGGCTAGGACTATAACAGCGTTTAAAAGAGAACTGGATAAATTCATGGGCGTTAAGTCCATTAATGGCTATTAGCCAGGATGGGTAAGGAATGGTGTCCCTACACTCTGTTTGTCAGAGGGTGGAGATGGATGGCAGGAGAGAGATCACTTGATCATTACCTGTTAGGTTCACTTCCTGTGGGGAACCTGGCATTGGCCACTGTTGGTACACAGGATACTGGGCTAGATGGACCTTTGGTCTGACCCAGTACAGCCATTCTTATACATTCCATTTTGCAAATTTAAAATCACAAAACATTTTCTTCACAAACCCACTGACTGAAAATTATACATTTTATTTGAGCCTGATCCACTAACAAGTTTCTATGCTTCAAATTATCCTCCTAAAAAATTGTTTATTATATCCTGCATAAACCTGTCCAAGAGTAAGGGAATTGAATGGCAAATTGGAAAAAAGTGTTCTGACTTCTGGGGGAAAGTTTATTTAAATGTGTACACTGCTCTTATCTTAACTTTAGTTCAAATACAGACCATGGGACCATAGGCAAAAAAACGCTTTAAAAGTCTCTCTCTGCGCTCACGTGGAGCTGCGGAAGTAACTGAATGGAGAATTAAATGCTTTTTATCACTATAGAGGGATGTGACTCTAGGTTAAAGTCATTGGTAGGGCAGTGTACTGCAGTGCAAGTTGTCAGATAGCACCTAGCTTTTAAATTGTGGATTTAAAAATGAACTAAATTCTCACAGATGATAATCTCTTTGCTCTGCTTATCGGTTACAAAAAAGGAAAAATGAGTTTAATGATATTTTGAAACTGGTTTTAAGAAGTCTCTCCTAGGCCGGATGGCATGAGCTAAGTTTTCTATAAGTGGCTGCCAGTTTGTCAAGCACATGCACAGCTGTTAGGGCATTCTTAGGTGCTTGTACATACCCAAAGGCCAGGTTAAATTCCCTTTTATTTAGCTTTGTGTTTCTAAAGCCCCTTAATGCAGGTGTTAGCTAATGGCAAGATGGCATTTGAGTTCTTCAAGTACAGTAATTCTTTAGTGGTTTTAGTGTTTTTTTCCCTCTTGGCAATAAACTTACTTTTGTTTCTCTCAGCAGAAACTGCAAATCTCGCCCACTAAGGATGCCATGGTTTTTCACGTAGCTGGGCATATGGACAGTACTTGTCCCGTGGACGGTTCCATGGACTTCCATGTAGGTATGAATGATGTCCAAATAAGCCTTCTTATCCTATAAAATGAAACAAAATTCGTTTTAGTCTTTACAAACAAACTAAGAAGTGATGCTGTCCCAATCAGAACTGGTTATCTACCTAAACAACGTCCCAAAGCCCTAAATGAAAGGTCAGTGGTTCTCATCTTTCATAACCACATCTTTGACATAAGACTTGATAGTGTATTATATGATTAGCATTTTAAAGTCTTAATTTATAAAAGTTTTGTGCTAGTTTGCAATACAGACAGCCCTGCTCCTGTTCCACAGAACTCAATGGGAAAATTGCTATTAATTTTAAGGGGGCACAACCAGGCCCTCAATACACGTTTACAAGACAGAAGTTTAATTGAAAACATTTCTACACATAATACACTCAATTTTGTAACCCACACTTACTCCACTTTCATTGGACTACTTATGCAAGTGGTCACCACTTTTGCCCAGTCATGCAAACAAGAATTGCACAGTTTGGCCTAAAAACAATAGCTTTCTGCAAACTGGTTAGAAGAGTTGTTGAGGTATTTCTGTCATGAACTCAATATAATTGGCCTTGGCTCATCCTCACTGTGAAGAAAGGAGTTGTTAATCTTATCTCACTAATGCCATGCCCCTGCTTTCTCTCAAGATTTGGACATAAGCCTCCACATAGTCTAGTCCTAACACCAAGAAACAAACGTCTTGACTCTTTGGTGGCAGGACAATTTCTAGGCTTGTATTTTCTACCCTACTTGATTTGTCATAGGCAACCCATACACACCATTATTTGACAGCTATGTATGAGAAAGTTGGCCAACGGTGATATTGAAGTTCTCTCAAAGGGGCAGTAGATTAGGAAAATCCTATTACTTGGAAGCCTGGGGCAAGACGACACAAAGCCTAGACAAGTGAAATTTTATAATTTACTGCTCACCAAAAACGGACGTACATTAAGTATTCAGTGTAGCCAATCTTAGGCTTGGTCTACACTACCCCCCTAATTCGAACTAAGGTACGCAACTTCAGCTACGTGAATAACGTAGCTGAAGTTCGAAGTACCTTAGTTCGAATTAGTTCGAACTTACCTTGGTCCACACGCGGCAGGCAGGCTCCCCCGTCGACTCCGCGGTACTCCTCTCGGCGAGCTGGAGTACCGCAGTCGACGGCGAGCACTTCCGGGTTCGACTTATCACGTCCAGACTAGACGCGATAAGTCGAACCCAGAAGTTCGATTTCCAGCCGTCGAACTACCGGGTAAGTGTAGCCAAGGCCTAAGGCTTGAAAGTAAAAGATGGTTTCTAGCTTTAGCTTCCTCTGTGGTTTGGTAACACTTGCAGGGAAGTGGACAACTTGCTTTTTCACAGCCTCCCCCATTGCTAAATTTCTCTGATCAGCCAGTTGGTGCCCCACACTACATTTTAGGAAGAATGCACTGGCTAATTATTATTTATGTCAACAAAAATATTGAGAGAACCAAACTTCCTTGTCTGATAACCAAAGCCAAGATCCAGATTGTCCTTGCACACATCAACTTATGAAAAAGGCTTTCGTAGTCTGGCGGATGGAAAAAGGCAGCGATGAAGGAGCTATCCAACTCTGGCAGCTGCTGATTAATCTCTACAGAACCTTAAAGCCACAGAAAATACTGTATCAGCCACAAGATAGTTAATTCAAAGGCTATCTAGACAATAATCATAATTAAGTACAGTTAAGTACTACTTCCTACAATCCCAACAACTCAAAAATATTTCATTAGGATTAGGGACAGGGAAAGACAGAGTATAATGAATAAACTCACTTGAGAGAAAGGTTTCACACAGCATATTACAGTAAATGAAACAGCAAAACAGAATTTACATTCTTAATATTGGCTGAGAAAACTCATATAAAGTTATGCATAAACAGAGTTCTGAAAAGTCAATTTTCAAGATTAATAATAGTAAGAATAAGAATAGTAAACAAATAATGCTTAGCTCTTATATAGTGTTTTTCATTATTAGATCTTAAAGCATTTCACAAGGGAGGTCAGTATCTCTATCCCCATTTTACAGATGGGGAAAATGAGGCACAGAGAAGTGAAATGACTTGCCCAAGGTCAACCAGCAAACTCATAGGAGAGCTGGGAATAGAATTCAGGTCTTCTGAGTCCCAGGCTAGCGCTCTATCCACAAGGTCACAATTTGGTATTAACTTAATGTGTTTTGGGACTTTTTAAAAATTATTTTTTCCATTGACTGTTAAAGGTGTCTGATTCACATCACTTCAGCTGTGACCAGGAAGGGCCTCTTCCAGGGCTAAAAGGGTGTTCTGTCTCCATGCCTATTGTCAAAGGCTTTTTCCTGAGGTGCCTCCTCCCTTTTATTGATTCAGCCTTGCTCTGCAGTCTGAAATCTTTAATGGGTACCCAGGTTCAAACCAAAGCAATGCAAGGTCACTGTCTTGTCTAACTTCAAAAAGGGTACCTTCCCCTATTCAAGGGCTCGGTCACGATTCAAGTGCTCATCAGCTGGTGTGGATTAATGCATCAGCCCATTGCGAATACAGTCATGAAATTCAGAAGATCCTAGAAATTAGAGGTGGAAGGGACCTACACTATCATCTCCATCCCGGGTTCTTGTATATTTACTAGTATTTTGTTTCAACCTATGAGGCTTTCACCACTTCCCTTGGAAGACCATTATGAAACACTGTATAAACTTCAACACTCCTGGCCTTCCACAGATGTCGAAATTGAGGAAATAGAGGCAAAGTGACTTAATGGCGCCCACACAGGACGTCAGTGGCCAAGTCAGGATTAGAACACTCAGTCCCTTCCCAATTCCCAAACCCATGCTCACCTGTCATGAAAGTATGCCTATAAACTGCCCTCTCATTCTCTGTTCTGTCCTAAATAATTCCTCTCCTTGATGTTCACACCCTTCAAATAATTGTAAATGTATGTCCCTCTTTAGCTATCTTTGAATTTAGCAGTACATATTTAATGACTTTTACATTTTTCCCACAGGTGAATCCATTTGTTGTTCTTTTCTGAACTTCAATTTCTCAATACATTTCTAGTAAGGAGGTGCCCAGTACTGAACATGACATGCTAGGAGCAATTATGCCACACCTGTATTCTATTTGTTACAACAGCACCCTAATTGAGGGTGGGGTTCCATTGTGATGGGCAATGAACACATAGTAGGAAACAGTCCCTAATGGAACATCTTTCAATCTAAAGAGACAAGACAGACAAAAGATTGGAAGAGAAACAGAGGCACAGAATTGAAGTGACTTTCTCAGTGTCATAACAACAGGTGAATGGAAGAGCTTTCAGTAGACGCTTTGTCTCATCTCAAGTCCTATTCCAATGGCCTCCAAAATGGGCTACATTTCCTTTTGAGGCAATGATATAATGCATCATCTCTGAGCGCATAGCCCCAAATTATTTTGGCTTTTTCCTGCCGCACTGAATGAAAACTCATGTCTAATTTGCTATCCAATATCACCCTAAATACCTGTAGAACTAAGCTCCAGGACCCTATCTCCCATTGGAAGTTAGGTCATACAGGAAAAAAAAAAAAGCCTACACGCTACAGAAAAATGACCCATAAAAGAACAAACCAAACCTTCAATACATGCGAGATACTATTCCCAACAACGAGATAAAGAAAACACAGAGTTGGCTATAATAAAATGCCATGGTATCATTTATTTCTTTAGATATTTATAATTATAGCTTAAGGCTATATATGTAGTATTATTAGCAACTCAAATAATATATTTAGTGCCTGGAAATAATAGCTTCAGGTGAATTATGTACTTTAAAATACCACAGGGATAAGCCAACTAGGTTAGACTAGCAACAAAATATAACATGAAGCACCCTGCTGTACCACTGTGACTTATATATTATTCTCACAGTATGTTTTTCATTTGTAAAGGATCTTTATTTTTTAAAATAGTGCCTTCCAAAAGTAAGTGCTTTGCAAACGGTTAAATCTCATCATGCTCCTCTGAGGAAGGCACTTGAAGTATTATCCTTCTATTAGGAGCAAACTGAGCAGAGAGATGTTAAGTGACTTGCCCAAGGTCACGCAGTAAATCATTGGAAAAGCAGGCAACAGAAACCAAGAGCTTGGATTTCCAGTCCCTGCTGCCATCATTAGTTAACATGAACACATTACTGTACTATCTGAAAAATGCAGACTTCAAAATTAAATCAAGTACATAAGAACCCCAAATTCCTAGTGTTTATAAGGTAGAATATACACAATTAAAAAATGAGATAGGACTTAGGATCAGATATATCCTGCATGGTAAATGAAAAAAGCTTCCTGGAAATAAGAGAATACTACCATTTAGAAAATAACTTTACTAGTCAAAATGCTCACACTGTTTTTTTTTTTTTTTTTGGGTGGATTACAGAGATCCTTTTGATGTAGCCTTTTCTTTTCAAGTTGCAGAACTACAAATTGTAAAACCCATTCCTGTTTTCTTAGTGCAGTTGAGGTTTACTGATAGTGGCATATCTTAATCCACTGTGCCTGCCTAAACAAAGCCCAGGAGTTATGGTTCAGTGTTTTAAAGGTGAAAATAGATAAGACTATAAAGCATAGGTATTAATGACAACATATCTGCCTACTACAGAAACAATAATAAGCCACCTTGAATCTTATCAGCAAAAGTCATATAGTGTACACTATAAATAAAACCATGATAATATGAATATATTGTAAGTGGCAAAGAAAAAACAGCTAGAAAGAAAAATAGATGGATTTCCTCAAAATTTTACTGATTTCAGAGAAATAGTTACCTAGCTCTTACACAGCACATTTCTTCTTAAAATAAAAACACACACAAAAGTTATCCAGTCTTCACAGCTCCTCCTAGATGCTCCTAAAGAACCATATGCATTATCCCATTTCAGAGATATAGCAATAGAAGAACTGAGGACAGGGGCCAGATTATCAAAGGTATTTAGGTACCTAAAGATGCAAATAGAGACGTAGTGGGAATTTCAAAAGTGCCTAATTCCCATTGAAATCTCTCTCTTTAGTGAGCTTTTACATTATGAAAATACAATGGGGTATATATAAGACTCTTATTCACACCGTCATCTCAAGCCAATTCTCCAATTCCTCCTATTGCGCAACAGATGTACACTTTTTCACTGTGAGTTGTCTTCCTACAGAAGCAATTCTACAAAAGGAATTTCCCCACAAAACAGAATAAAAAAGGTAGGAGATGGAATAAAAATAAAAATTCTTCTAAAGGGCAAAGAAGCAATAGGAAAGATACTGTATAAAATATAAACCATTCCTTGATGCTGCCAGAATGTCTATATTTATTAACAGGCTGCAAAATCACCGAATGTGTCCAATTTGTTTATGCAGTGTAGTTGCAGCTGTATCAGTCCCAGGATATGAAACAGACAAGGTGGGTGAGGTAATTTTTTTTTTAATTTAAGCTTTTACATTACCTTACCCACCTAGTCTCTCTAATTTGTTTAATTATTCCATTCATATTCTGCAAACTGAGTTGGTAATTAACTCCATTCTGCCCTGGAGGAAGTATTCTTTTTTGCCTGTGTCAATTAAATCTTCCCAGATCTAAGGTCTGTTTCTTCATATAATTATTTTGAAATATGGTCAGGAAAATAAACGCCCACAACATACCGTACAACTTTTATTTTTCTGAACAGTAGGAAAACGTTAGAAAATGATTCTTCTTAAATTTGAGAAATTTAACCAAATGTATTGATTATACAGAGAATTCAGTACAAGATCTAAGATTTAGGTAGGAAAATACATAATCATACACAAGTTGTTGTTTTTAAGATGATTTTTATAGTTACATTAAGTGGATTTCTCCCTCCCTCCAAAGTTTGATATTATAGCAGTGAAATATTTTTTCTAACAAAGAGACAATATAAGCTTCTGCATGCTGCTAAGACAATGCACTTCAATTCTGACGTTTTGCAAGCAAAAAATATGAATACTTTAAGGTTAAGTAATTTAATTCCTTTCTTCAATAAACCATGCGATACTAATGTCCTAAATCAAAGAAAACAACCAGAATGAAATGCACCTCATTTTGATGCTTAATTTACTGGAACAAAAATATGGAAGTATTTTGTTATAATGTAGTGTTAGTGCATTTTTATATTTTAACAAATGAGTAGTTCCCCCCATAATGTGACAGTAAAATGAATGTGATAAATACCTAAAACCTACTGAATTTGCTTTTTAAATGGTTTTGAAACCTTTATTTAAGCATAGAAAAGGAAAATGTTCTTTCTGAAAATAATACATTCTCTAATGCAGGGGTGTTCAAAGTTTTTGGCCCGAGGGCCACATCTGGGAATAGGCCATGAATGCTCACAAAAGTGGGGTTGGGGTGCAGGCTCTGATTGGGGGTGTGGGCTCCGGGGTGGGGCCAGAAATGAGGCGTTCAGGGTGTGGGAGAGGGCTCTGGGCTGGGGAGTGGGTGCAGGGCGTGGGGTGAGTTGGGGTGTGGGAAGGGGTGCAGGCTCCGGCTGGGGGTGTGGGCTTGGGGGTGGGGCTTGGGGTTCAGGAGGGTGCCCTGGGCTGGAATCGAGGGATTCGGAGGGCAGGAGCGGGATCAGGCCTGGGGCACGGGGTTGGGGTGTGGGGAGAGGCTCAGGGGTCCAGGCTCCAGGTAGCACTTATCTCAAGTGGCTCCCTGAAGCAGCGGCATGTCCCTTCTCCAGCTCCTACTCAGAGGCACGGCCAGGCGGCTCTACACGCTGCCCCGTCTGCAGGCACTGCCCCTGCAGCTCCCATTGGCTGTGGTTACCGGCTAATGGGTGCTGCAGGGGCGGAGCTTGGGGCAGTGTGCAGAGCGGAGGTCCCTGGCTGTCCCTATGCATAGGAACCGGAGTGGGGGCTATACCACTGCTTCCGGGAGCTGCGTGGCATGGCCCCTGACTGGAGCGCCAGAGGGGGGCCATGCTGCTGTTTCTGGGAGCCAGAGGGGAGCGGCCACCGACCCTGCTCCCTGGCTGGAGTGCTGGAGCGGGGCAAGCAATAACAATGATTAGGCTCCTGGTAAGCAAGAATGCTACTAACGATGAAAACTTTGAGGATCTCTAGTCATTGTTCTTCAGTTTTCATCATTTAGCCTTCTGGAATGAACCGCAGAAGTAAAAGGCATGTTGCCAACATATATTTCTCAGTGCATAGAGATAAAGGTAAATTTGTCATACCTCCAAACAGTTATTCTGCTAGTTCCTCCTATTCCACGTCAGACTATAGCATATAGCAACAGGTGGCGAGAGAGATCAACTGAGATGTATTATATTTTCCTTCATTATGAGCCTCCAATGACAACCATTTCACAGCACACAACCCCCAAATCAAAATATTTTCTGGCCTAAAGTATTTGAGAAGTGCACAGGAAGGTGTAGCAATAATTCATATGTACAACATATATGGCAAAGTTTAGAATTTCACTGGAGAGAAGTGCACATCAGAACGTGCAGATAGGTATCCTCGAAACCTAGACACCAGAATAGGACTAATCTGGGAAGAACAAATAGGTTCCTTGTTCAGTTTAGATTTCTGATCAGACTCTTTAACCAGTTTGGAGTAATCCCAGTGGAACCAGTTCGAATACTCCAAAGCTCTTAGGCAGGAAAAATAATTTAAACAAAAACATGTCCTCTTCCACTGGTGCTTGACAGCACAGCTGGCATCACTTTCTCATAAAATGAGTTGTAACTCTCTTCAGCTTTACCACAGAGATTATTCAGAGCAGGTCTTCTAGTGAAGGCCATGCAGAGTCATTGCTAACGGTTTCCATCAAACAAGAGCAGCCAGATTACTCATCAAGGAAATCCTGTTAATATTTGCAAAAACATGGTGCAGAAAATGCTGTAAATCATAATGCTAAACATTTATCTTGCTGGAAAAGTATTTATGAGAGCAAGATAGAATAATTAATTTGATTGTCTGTTCTTGTTTGTGCTACTCTGAGACAGCAAGGAATAGTGAACCTTGTATCCAAAAACAATTCCCATCACGTGAACTAAGGAGGAATTTCCATTTATTTTCAAGAGTGCTAGTATCAGAAGCAACTAGCCCTAGTTATTTTTCCAGCTTTCTAACCAGTAAGGTACAAGGCTACTGCAAAAAACCTCAGAGGTACCGTTATTTGACAAAAACCTGTCTCTTCCTATTGTAATCATGGACTTCTCAGTTCTGGCATATATTTTGGGGAAGCCCCATTCTCTCTCTCAAATTAATGTATTTCACTTGATGAAAGGGACAATTCTTAGCAACAATTTGGTCAAAGCAAGACTAATCCTCACATTCCACATTACCTGCTATGCTTTCTTAACACACTAATCTACATATGCAAGAAAACTGTGCCTATGCAAGAAAATGGGCGATGACAGTATCATCATCTTCAGAAATAGGCCTGATTTTAGGTGCAACACTGAACCTTATTTTTTTGTTATTATTCCAAATGTTACCCTGTATCTTCAATTGTTTGTAACTATGGGAACACAGATTTCCCAGAATCAGATACCATGGTCTCCACTCCTTAGAATATTATCCAATGGCAGAGAAACTGGGGACAATCATTACAGGCTACAGTCTTCCTGAAAGTGCCCAGGCCAACCCTTCTCTCTCTAAAATGGTCACTGTCCAGGGAGCAAATATAATTCCCTTCAGCTATGTACAGTACTTTGTATGGTAAACAACACATGCAAATCCCTACTTGACTTACAGTACCAACTTGGTAAACAGAGGTTAATTTAATCCAGCCTTTGAATCTCAGATATTTGGTCAACTGTAGAGATAAGCCTAGGCCAGAACCACAAGCCTGAAACGCCTCTATAAACTTTGAAATAGCCCAGCAAAGAACTTCATTGCTAGGGCTCATCTGTAATCAAGAAGGAACCCAGGGATGCCCAGGTATATTTACTTGTAGATCCCTTGCTCCAGAAGGAAAATAAAACACGGGAGTTCCTGAGGCATAAAGGGAAGGGAAACCTCCTTCCTCCAAATCTGTTATGTTCTAAACATCTCTAGAGGTCCAAACTGAGTAAGTATCCACCAATAACTAAGATCCCCAAATTCAGGAAAGTATCTGCATTCAAGACAGCACTTAAATACATGCTTGAGTGGTTTCCTGAATCAGGACCTAAGCCTATACATAAATAATGTAGCATCCAAAATAGGATTCATTCCTCAGATAATCTAGTTTTAAAAAAGTAATGGATACTTAAACTCAAATGAGTTATTAGAAATATTAGCTGGCCTACCTGTATCATTGTGAAGGACTGTATGGTGTAGCCTACACACAGTGTTTCTGTTTGCAAAGTGAGCCCCTATAGTCCATATTGGAAAGGGTTGATTTGTAATAGGCGCTATAGTTTGAAGAGTTACTCATGAGAAGAGATGTGAAACAAACAAAAATTAAGCAAGCTTTTAAAAAAAACAAACTATTGTCCAAAAAAAATTATAGCAAACCAAACCAAACCCCTTCCCTAAAGTCAAGTAAAACTTTTGAGTAACTGGAACAAATGACAAAGTCTCCCTTCTGTTTTCTGTACAGATGCACCCTCAATTTGTTCCTTCCATAAAACATACTCCTTTCTCCTCCCGCCCAAAAAACCACAAACCAAACCAAACCCCACAAACCTTTTTAAGCTATTTTATACTGTAAACCGTTATTTAGCTTGTGATCTGCTTGGGTCAGACCCTGTTTTCTCATTTTACTATAAAGCACCAAAAAATACATACATATACATCTGTATAGACAAAATACAGATCTCACAGATGTGTCCATGTCTCTGTGCATTTTAACTTTATCCTTCTCATTTTATTTGTCTGGGTTAAACTGCATGCTCCTTGGGACAAGTGTCCTGGAAAGTGTCATATAATTAAAAAAATAAATAAATAATCTACAATCGCTTTTTTATTTTTTACATCAATGTCACAAATAACCATGGATCTTTGCAAATTCAAACACACTGCATAAAGGAAACTTTATGAAAATTAGTGCACCAATCTTAACGTATTATTAACTAATCTGCTGCAAGTGCATTAGAAAGTACAGATTGATAAATAACTCAGGATCTGCAATCTTAAAGTCAATTCATTATCACTTTTATTTTCAATGTGCTTTCATTCACTTCTTGGTGGTTCCTTACAGCATCTTGTTATCTACAAACAT
Organism: Trachemys scripta elegans; assembly: GCF_013100865.1. NCBI lineage: Eukaryota > Metazoa > Chordata > Testudines > Emydidae > Trachemys > Trachemys scripta. The sequence continues at coordinate 16,312,266 of NC_048308.1, read as the reverse complement.
ATTTCATCCAAAATAATTTAACTGGATGCCACCAGGTTTTTTGTCTTGTGTTTTGGTTCTCTCCAAAATAAAGTGAAGTAAAAGCAGATTCCAGAGTGCTGGGTGTGAATACAAAATTGACTTGTTCAGTTCTCCGAACAGGTTTTGATCAGAGTGGCTCAATCCCTCCTTTTCTGTTGCTCATAGTGCACACTAGGCTTACAGCTTTAAATGTTGCATCAAAAAGCAGCAAATGATTTCTCCTCATACCCAAAATGGGAAGTTCTATTAGCTTTCAGTCATTGTATTCGACAGCTACAATAAACTTGCCATTTGAGAAAGACACTTTTGTTGATCATTGCGCACAGAACTGTTATTACTTTATGCCAACTATTTCCACCTACTTTTAAAAGCCTCATGATAAAGCCTTTCACATCAAAGGAATGGAATGACAACCATCTTTCCCTAAGGCACTGTCAACAGGAAGATATAGCCTGAAGGGTTGAAGTCTTAAACTGGGTAAATTAAAATTTCAGAAGTATAAATGCTTCTGTAATAATAAATGGAAGCATGACACAAAGAAAACTGAAGTCTCCTTTCACTCTGCTTGAAGCTGGTAAAGGCATCAACTGAAACTTGCTTTAATTTCAATTTGGCAGCCTAGATTATGACAAATTTTCATGATTTTAAATTATTCAGGTCACCTTCACACAATATTAATCTCATTCACCACTGAACCACTAAACAACATATGTGCACAATTACAGGCCAATTATGTTAGAGAACAATTAATCAGAGCCCTTGTTTGCCTGGTGGCCCTTGTAGTTCAGATTGTAAAACATATGGAGAATAGTTTGTGGTCCCAGGTTTAGTTTCCCTTATTAAACATGAGAACATGTGAAAGTTTTTATAAACTTTTATCAGTGCAATTTAAGAAAACAAGAACCGCTGTTGTAGGTCTTGGCACATGCCCTGAATGTACCCCTTTCATCTTTCAGAAGTCCTAACACCTGGACATTTATTTATCCTATGCTGGATCAAAGGTAGCTGGAAGCCCGATAGCTGCCTTATGTTAATTATAACCCTACAGCAAGATTATGCCACACTCTAAAGTTGTTCTAACTAGAATATATGCTGTTTTAAGAAAGAACCACTTTAATTTTCAAAACAGAAGAGAAGCTAGGAATACAAAACAAGAGCACAAATGATGCACTTTGGTGCATGAAAACTCTAGTTTCTCCACAGTGATTTGTGAGGGAGAGACGTACAGCAGACCGCCGTTTATCCGACCCTCCATAATCCGGCTCTCCGTTTTAACTGGATAACTAGCATACACAGGCCCAGAAAAGGGTGATCTCTCCTGGGGCCACTAGATGGCGCTACAGCATTACACGTTCCCATTTTCTGGTTTATGTGGATTTTGATTATCCGATCTAGCCCCAGTCCCAATTAGATCGGATAAATGGGTTTCTGCCATACTGTTTTGATCTATAACAGTGTTTACTTTATGAAATTAATAAACACCACATATGTCCCCAGAGGGGACAGGGTCTTGGGGTTGGTCAGGGTATTGATAATGGGATGAAGAGTTTTTCATCTTTATATTGTCAGTTCAAATTCAACCCAAGCTATAAGTGACTGAAGTCATTACTATGATGATGAGAAGGAGATTCAGAAGTCTGTGTTAAATGAGCTAGTAACCTCAATTCAGTTCCAGGTAAGCAGGTGTCCCCATCACAATGCCACAACTGTTTGCAGTCTCAGTTGAGGTGCCAATGACTGAACGGGCAAGAGTCTGAGCTAAAAGAATTAAGGGACATTAGAAGGGCAATCCAGGGAAATGTGCCAATGCCTGTGCATTTTCTATTCTAGGAAACAGAGATTTCCGTCTCCAGAGCTACTGGCCTGGCGCATTTCACAAAAAATACTTTTTTTAAATGAGTCATCATGTAGGTTATCTTCAATCTGTGCACCCTTCAAACACTGCCTTCTTCAAACCATTCCTTGTTGATTTTATCATGAAAAGGTTTTTTTTTTTAATTTCTATGCAAGTTAAAAGAAGGTTGTATTCCCAACCCTGCCATAAAGAAAAAATACTAGTCCAAAACACTTTAGTAAAACTACAGCAAGGTAATTTACTACAATGTAGGAGTAGTAAAATTCTTCTAAGATACTGACAGGGTTTGGAATTATTACTGGAGATGAGTGGACTATTTATAAAGGTGTCCCAGCATCCATTGCTATGTAATGTGGAGAAACCAGTAGCTATGCTGAAGCATACACCTGGATAACCATTATCACTTAACGTCCAAGTTCAGCAAAAAAAAAAAAAATTGTTCACACATGGGAATAACATGGTGGATGAGGAGGTAGGGCAACCAGCTCCCCCAGTCTATTTTAGATTTCTGTCATGTGGACTGAATTTGGTAGTCACGTTTTAATCTGTTTCCATGTGTTAGTATAGTAGCCCGAGTGCACAGTCAGATTAAAAAATGTATAAGGTCCTGTAAGTTAATAATATCATCCACACAAATTCACATCCACACTGATCTTATAATATAAATAAGAAACAGACTTGGGAATCACTGGTGTAGAAGTGCTAGCTAAAGTCATATGAGGAAATCAAATGACACGGAAAGTATCAAGATACAAGAGTTAAGGTCAGATGACAGAGCACCTAAGGAAATCAAGAGATGAGAGAAGGGAAAATGAGAGGCCATTTAAAAGAGATGCTGAGAGGGTGGGTCAGCAAAGTATACTCCTGGGGGAAGTCTGCGCCACTGCACATGCAGAATTTATGTCCCCTGTAGATTTCTTTGCTTCTCCGCAGAAAAATGACTTTCTGATGGTGCGCAACGGGAAGCCACAAGAGGGTCATGCGACCCTCCCCAGCAGTATGTTTTGGGTGCCCAGGGCAGCCAGCAGAGAGGTAAATCACTGTGGGGCAGGGAGCAAGACTGGGGAAGACCCGGCTGGAGGCTCCTACCCTGTGCCAGGCTCAGCTGCTAGTCCTGGCTGAGCTGGAGAGGTCAGAACTTCCTCTTTCCTTGTACAGCATCCAGGGCCATGTCATACCAACCCCCAGATTTCTCCCCTGGCGGTAGGAAGCTCTGCAAACTCCCCTCTACCCCCTGCACTTCCTGCTCCTATCACTCCTCAGCTGCATGGGGAGGGATCCCTGTATGGGAAGCTGCTCCCGCATCCACCCAACCCCCATTCATCCAGACCCCATTATATCCACACCCTCCCACCAAGCCTTATCCTCCTGCTCCCAGAACTCTCCGCCCCGACAAGCCCCACCCCCCCTGCACCTGGACCACCCCAACAAGCCACACGCACTTGGATCCCCACCCTACCGAGCCCCAACCAGCTGCACCTGGATCCCCCTGCAGAGTCCCATTACCGTTGCACACAGAACCCTCCAACAAGCCCCTATTCTAGATCCCCTCCACACCCGGATCCCCCACTGAGCCACCTGCACCCAGATTGCCTACATAGAACCCTCTCAACCCACACTTGGATCCCCCCTCACTGGGATCCTGCCTTGCTGAGCCTGCCTGCCCACACCTGGTGCACCTGGCACTGAGAGGCAGGTCCCTGGCGTGTTTCTGGGGCAGGCTCAGTCCTTGAGCTGTGTCAGGGTTTTGTGCAGCCTCATCGCTGAGTCTGTGTCCCAGTGGGAAGTGGGGAGGGAAGAGAATGGAACTGCACAGTGATCTCTCACCTCTGTGCAGCCAGTTTCCTGTGCTCCCCAATGCCATGCTGGAGCCTCTACATTTATTTGACAAACAAAATTTGCAGATTTTTTAAAAACTTTTTGGCACAGAATTTTTAATTTGGTGGTGCAGAATGCCCTCAGGAGCAAAAGTAGGAGAACCAAGGGTGCATGTCAGGGAAATCAAGTTTTGAGAGAAAACTGAGGAGGAGATACATCAGCCCTGTCAAAGAATGAGATCAGAAGTGTCTTTTTAATTTAGCTGAGAGAAGGTCAGTAGTGACCTTAGGTAAGGACTGTTTGTAAAGGCAGGAGAGAGTGAGTGTAAGCCAGTTTCGATGGGATCAAAAAGAGAGCTGGAGGAGGGGAAGTCAAGGCAATTAGAGCATGCTCTAGGATTTGAGAGACAAGGGGAAGAAGGGAGGCAGGACATTAAATTGAAGTTCGTTCAGCAGCAGGACTTGGTTAAAATTGGAAAAGAGAGGGAAATCAGAGCAGAAACGGCTCATGTAAAGGGGAGGGAGACAAATAGATGGAACAAAAGGATGACAGGAGGCAAACAGCAATGCGGGGGGATAAAAATTGAAAGCTTAGGGGCAAAAAGTTAAAGAGTAGACTTCAGAGTCATAGCAGCAGAGATGAGAATAGGGTAGAAATGGAGCAAGAGAAGAGATGGGTTGGATGCCAGTGGGATCTTGGCCTGGACACAAGGGTAGACAGATAAAAGAGCAGGTGCTAGAAAGAAGGATTAAGAGAACTGAAGGTGAAGAGAAGCTAAAGGGGGCTGACAGCATAAGAACTGGTCAGAGAGGAGAAGTAAAGCTCTTAAAAAGAAAGAGGGCAGAACTGAAAGATAAAAGAATTCATTTAAAGTTGAGAGAGTCAGTAGGAGCACAGCGAAAGAGTGGGGTGGAGGAAGTGAGTGCAGAGGAAGAGATAGTTGGGATGTGGTGCTTGTGCAAGTTAAATCCTGTTAGCTGGTAGTCTTACTTAATATTACAGGACTGCATTAATTCACTGTACTGGTACGCAGTTCTGTGTAAAGAAAAGGGAGAAATAAGCAGAACATTTGATAGCTGAGTCATGCTAATGCTAAATTAAAAAAAATAATATTTTTTAAGGAAGACTAGCTTAATAAAATTTAATTTTTAATAAAACATCTCCAACTATTCATTTAAAATTTGATGTCTGCAAGATGATTTATAGATGCACAGCCATATGTATGGCTTTTGTTTACTTCTTTTGCTAGTCTGTTTCTCTCCATATATATTCAATGAAAGCAAGTAGGCCTGTCTAGAGAATTGTGACAATTAAAATGGCTGCCTCCCTCAAGACAAGCCACAGTTGCCATAGGAAGACAGGATTTGAGCTGCTTTCTGATAGTACTGGCATAAATTTCAATTGATAAGTTAGGCAATAACTGTGCTGTAAATTTGGAGGGAAAAATGGATGATAAGCAAGGATGATGTCTGCATTTGTAGGGAGTTAAAAGGAGATTTTTCTCCCTACATCTACTGGCTTCAAAACTGGTAAGTACAATGATCGGCAAGCTCATGATCAGCAGCAATCTCTAATAACCATGGATGTGCTAGCTTGGAAGGCTGATCTTTACTAAAAAAATTCTTCTGACTTTAATTCCAACCAGTACCCACAGAGAATCCATAGAGGGGGTAAAAAATCCTTTACCTACTATTTAAGGTAGGGATAGTGTTCAGTGAGAATATTAGTAGCTCAGTTTTTTGAATTATACTAAAAAGGAAACTAAATATGTAATAACCCCAAATCTTCCAAAAAAAAAAATTACATGGACAATAACCATTTATGAAGAATACCCATCTGTCAAAAGGCACTGGGTGTTCATAATTGGCTGTAATTATAAAAGTATTTTTATGCGAGTTGTGGTTGAATATATTACATTGTGATTTTCCTGGAGTCATTTCCTCAAAGATTCATAGAAATGTAGGGCTGGAAAGAGCCCCACAAAGTCAAATCCAGCCTCCCGTGATAAGGCAGGACGAAGTAAAACTAGACCATCCCTGACAGATGTTTGCCAAACCTGTTCTTAAAAACCTCCAATGATGGTGATTTCACATTCTCCCTTGGAAGCCTATTCCAGAGGTTAGCTACCCCTTAGAGTTGGAAAGTTTTTCCTAATACCTAACCTAAATCTTCCTTGCTGCAGATTAAGCCCATTACTTCTTGTCCTTCCTTCCATGGACATGGAGCACAATTGATCATTGTCCTCTTTATAAGAGCCCTTAACATATCTGAAGATCATTATCAGGTCCCCTCTCAGTCTTCTTTTCTCAATAATAAACATGCCCAGGTTTTTTTTAACCTTTCCTCATAGGTCAGGTTTTCTAAACCTATCATCATTTTTATTGCTTTTCTCTGGATTCTCTCTAATTTGTTCACATCTTTCTTAAAGTGTGGTGCTCAAAACTGGATACAATATTTCAGCTGAGGCCTCACTGGTGCTAAGTAGAGTGGGAGGATTACCTCCTGTGATTAAACATATGACCCTCATAGACTCATAGACTTTAAGGTCAGAAGGGACCATTATGATCATCTAGTCTGACCTCCCGCATGATGCAGGCCACAAAGCCGTCCCAACCCCTTTCCCTTGACTCTGCTGTTGAAGTCCCCAAATCCTGTGGTTTAGAGACTTCAAGTAGCAGAGAATCCTCCAGCTAGCGACCCCTGCCCCATGCTGCGGAGGAAGGCGAAAAACCTCCAGGGCCTCTGCCAATCTACCCTGGAGGAAAATTCCTTCCCGACCCCAAATATGATGATCAGTAGAACCCCGAGCATGTAGGCAAGATTCTCCAGCCAGACCCTCCAGTTAATACACTGCAGAATGATATTAGCCTTTTTTGAAGCTGCACCAAATTGCTGACTCATGTTCAACTCATGATCCACTAAAACTCATAACTGCATATTCCATGTTCAGATATTTTCCAAAACAGACCACAAAAAATTCTGCTCCCCTCCCCCGCACTCTGGAAACTACAAAACGTATAAAAGATTATTTAAAATGCATTGCATATTTTTTCTTCTTGGATTAGAGATGAGGTTGTGAGCGGCATGAGACAAATAGCCTAATACCCATATGAGAGTTGGGAAGGCACCTGCAAGCCTCAAAGTATTTCTTTTTAGCTGTAGTATTCTATGATTAAAGCCAATTCTGTTTCATTTAGATGAGGGAGAAGTGCTATGGGTTTCACTCACATTCTACACAGTCCTCCTGTTCTGATCAAGCAGACAGCGTTCTCGCTTCAGTCATTTATACTGCCCTGAACTCCAGACAGAAAGTCACTTGAAGGTCACCCCGGCTATGTTTCCTTCATTTTTCCACACCAAAATTTTAGGCTCTCTCAGCAGCCTTTCATATAGTTGACTGCAACACAAGCTAAGAACATGTGTGTCCATCTTGCTAACCATTGCACTCCACAACTGATGTATAGGGATCGCCTTTAGAGATTTAGAAAAAGTGCACTGGGAAATAAAAGGGTCTGAAGTACGGTCTAGAGGTTAAAGGAGAATATGAATGAGAGCCTGCAACAGAACCCAGATCTTGTGGCCTTCAGCAAGTTACTTAACATATCCAGACCTCTGTTTCTCTGTTTGTAAATGCCACCTGGCTCACATGGCTGTAGCAATGATGGGGTGTGACTGGGGTCTCAGGGGGGCCACACTGAGATTGCTCAATTAGGGCAAAGAATGGGGCAGGCAATCTGCAAAGCTGGTGGTTATTCTGATACTTAGATCTATCAAGCTCGCAACAAAACAGACTCTATAATACCGTACTGGTTACCCAGAAGCTGAAAACACAGTTCCCTTAAAAGCAACCCAGCCTTGGGCTCCCTCCCAGACAGGCAAATCAAATATGATGAAGATTATTGAAAATCTTGTTCATCATATAAAAAGTTCTACCAATCCCAAAGGATTGGACACATTACCCACCAAGTTAATGAATACTTCAGATCTTACCCAAAGACACGCTTACAGCCAATTCTTATTAACTAAAATTTATTAAAAAAGAAAAAAGTATTGGTTAAAAGATCATTATACATACAGACATGAACAGAGTCCTCAGGTCAGCTTAATAGTAGAGATGGTAAGCTTTAGAATTGCAAAGAGTCCTTTTCAGAATCAGTTCATCAGCTTATAGTCCAATGTCCAAATATTCAATATCAGGGCAGTCCAGATGGGACTGGAGATCTCAGTCTTACAACTCAAACTTCCCCCCGGATAAAGCTTAAGCAGATCTGAGATGAAAGGATCAGGTCCCAAGAGTTTTTAATAGAGATTTTTGCAGCCACTTGACAGCACCAGTGCTTGGGTGAACAATAGACTTTTGAAGTAACCTTCTATTTCCTAAGCATTACCGGTAATTAGCAAAAAGAAGAACAGGAGTACTTGTGGCACCTTAGAGACTAACAAATTTATTAGAGCATAAGCTTTCGTGGACTACAGCCCACTTCTTCGGATGCATATAGAATGGAACATATATTGAGGAGATATATATACACACATACAGAGAGCATAAACAGGTGGGAGTTGTCTTACCAACTCTGAGAGGCCAATTACCCTGTTTCCCCGAAAATAAGACATCCTCCGAAAATAAGGCCTACTTACAGTTTTGCCTCTCGTTGTAATATAAGGCATCCCCCCGATAATAAGACCTCCCCGATAATAAGGCATCCACCGATAATAAGGCATTTTTCATTTCTGAAAAATAAGACATCCCCTGAAAATAAGACCTAGCGCATCTTTGGGAGCAAAAATTAATATGACACTGTCTTATCTTCGGGGAAACAGGGTAATTAAGAGAAAAAAAAAAAACACTTTTGAAGTGATAATCAAGCTAGGCCAGTACAGACAATTTGATAATAGGTGTGAGAGTACTTACAAGGGGAGATAGAGTCAATGTTTGTAATGGCTCAGCCATTCCCAGTCCTTATTCAAACCGGAGTTGATTGTGTCTAGTTTGCATATCAATTCTAGCT